>NC_057807.1:182797857-182826745 GCF_018294505.1 Triticum aestivum | reverse complement strand
GTCCGTTTCGTCCGTTTTGCGGTACACCACACCCCTCCCGATCAATAGGACCCTCGTCTCGATAGTAGGAGGTCCATTTCGTCTATTTTGCGGTACGCCACACCCCTCCCGATCAACAGGACCCCCGTTTTGACCGTAGGAGGTCTGTTTCCTTGTTGTGCGGTACGCCAGGCCCCTCCCGATCAACAGGATCCCGTTTCGAATGTGGTCGGTCGAACACAAGGCCGTTTCCTCCGTTGTGCAGTACGCCATGCCTCGTTTCCATCGCCTGTTCCGTCCAAGCCCTCCCGATGAACACGACCACGCATTTCGTTCCGACCCATCCGGTTGGCTACCCATGAACACGACGACAACGCTGTTTCTCCGTTCCGTCTCAGCCATGTACGTATGCGTGAGTAGGCGTTCGAGACCCTACCCATATGTACGTACGTGGCCATATTTTGTTTCTTGCACCCTCGCCACTGTACGTACGTGTACATGCTACGTGCCCTCCTCTACTACGACACGTGCGCGCCTCTACAACGACTAGTATGTACGTACACGTTCGCAACCAGAATGAGAACGCTACGTACGCTTCGACCAGGTGGGTCCCGACTGTGAGGCACTTCCTTGCCTGCGAAGATGTGGCTGGTGGGTCCCAGCAGTAAGGGGGCGAATCATTTTTTTTTGCCCGGACGCACTTTCTTGCGTGCGAAGATGTAGCTGGTGGGTCCCAGCAGTCAGGGGGAAACGTTTTTTTCGCGAAATACGATGGCCCGTCCAGTGGGTCCCCGCTGTCAGGTGGAGGAATAATTATTTTGCGCATAATAAGGAGGCACTTCCTTGCTGCGGCCGTGGACCCAGCTATCAGCCTCTCCACGTACAGTCCACGTCTGATGGAAGCCATTCCTTGACCACGTTGACCACGCCACGCAGAGAGCACCAGGGCGGTGGACGACGGCGAGGCCTAGGAAAGGGACGACACAGAGCCGGGGAAGACGCGGCAGTGGATGCCCACATGTAGAGGAGTACGAGGGTTCACTGGTTCGCTGCGGTGTGAGGCTGCCGTCGCCGCAGAATAACAGGGGGTGTGGGTGAGTAGAGGGATGGCCTGGCCAGTAGTGGTAGTAATAGGGGCGGTGAGGCCTCCGCCGCATCGCAGCTGGCCATGGGAGGAAGGAGCACGAGGCACGACCGGCGCTGGTTTGGGCGGCTGGAGCAAGAAGACCAGAGGTTGAAGAAGCACTACAGCCGTTGGATGGCATCGTATGGTCACTGGAGCTAGAATCGTGCTTATAGACTAAGTTGACAAAGCCCTCCGTCCCTGTCAACTTAGTAGGCCGACAAGTCAGCCTGCCACTATACTGGGTCCTAGCTAACAGGGGGAGTATTCATTTTTTGTGTGCGTAATAAGGAGGCACTTCCTTGCATGCGAAGATATAGCTGGTGGGTCCAAGCTGTCAGCGGCGGTAACATTTTTTCGCGAAATACAGAGGCCCTTTCGGTGGGTCCCTGATGCCAGGTGGAGGAATCATTATTTTGCGCTTAATAAGGAGGCATTTCCTTGCGTGCGGCCATGGACCCAGCTATCGGCCTCTCCACGTACAGTCCACTTCAGATGCATGTCGATCGTTGACCATGTTGACCAGGCCGCGCCGAGAGCACCAGGGCGGTGGACGACGGCGAGGCCTAGGAAGGGAACGACACGGAGGCAGGGAAGACTCGGCAGTTGTTTCCCATGCAGAGGGGAGTACGACTATATGAGGGTTTACTGGTTCGTCTACCGTCGCCGGAGAATAACAGCAGGTGCGGGTGAGTAGAGGGATGGCTAGGCCAGCGATGGGAGTACGGTGGGGCGGTGAGGCCTGCGCGGCAGCACAGCCGGCCGCGGGGAGGAGGGAGCAGGTAGTCCCGCCGGCACTTGTTTGAGCGGCTGGAGGAGGAAGAGTAGATATTGAAGAAGCACGACGGCCGTTGGATGGACATCCAACAGTCACTGCTTGTGCGTCAACCTTTTTTAGGAATGCCTCAAATCTGTGGAAAACAGCATACAGCTCATCTGCCATTATTTCTAATAATTTACAGCCCATTTGCTAATTCTTAAGGTTTTTTTGGAGCACATATTCTTTTTGTTAGCATTACAACCCATATTGTGGCCACGGTTAAAAAATTATACGAAATTTTGCATATTTCGGTGCGGTCCGAACTGTTTTTAATCCCGAAATTTCGACTCACATTCAAACTGATTTTAAAAATAAATGTATATCAATATAAAATCCAACAAATTCTCCACGCATAAAAATTAATGTAATTTAAAATCTCGAAATGAAAAAAAGATATTTGAAACTAATTGATGGTTTGATGTGTTTTAAAAATGTACAACCCATTTCTCATTACTGATAGGCCATTTTCTCGGCCAGCCGAATGAAGCTCTGCTCGTCTTGAAAGATTTGCAGCCCAACAGGCCTAACAAAGCGACTTACTTGGCAAATCACAAAAAAAACTGGGTTGTGGCCGTGGACCCAGCTGTCAGCCTCTCCACGTACAGTACTCTTCCGATGGAAGTCGGTCGTTGACCACATTGACCATGCCGCGCCAAGAGGACCAAGGCGGTGGACGACGACGAGGCCTAGGAAGGGGACAACATGGAGCCGGGGAAGACGCGGTAGTGGATGCCCACGCGGAGAGGAGTACGAGGGTTCGTTGGTTCGGCTGCGGCGTGAGGCTGCCCTCGCCGCAGAATAAAAGGGGGTGTGGGTGAGTAGAGGGGTACCCTGGGCCAGCGGTGGGAGTAGTAGGGGGCGGTGAGGCCTCCGCGGCATCACAGCCGCCCACGAGAGGCAGGAGCACGCGACACGACCAGCGCTACTTTGGGTGGCTGGAGCAAGAAGACCAGAGGTGGAAGAAGCACTATGGCCATTGGATAGACGTCGTACGGTCACTGGAGCTATAATCGTTCATATTGACTAAGTTGACAATGCCCTCCGTCCTTGTCAACTTAGTAGGCCCACAAGTCAGCCACCCACTATGGTGGGTCCCAGCTAGCAGGGGGTATTCATTTTTTGGTGCGCAATAAGGAGGCACTTCCTTGCATGCGAAGATATAGCTGGTGGGTCCGACCTGTCAGCGGGGGGAACGTTTTTTCGCGAAATACAGAAGCCCTTCCCATGTACAGTGCACGTACAGTGCGTAATAAGGAGGAACTTTCCTTGCGTGCGACCATGGCCCGCGTGGGTCCCAGCCATCAGGCTCTCCACGTACAGTCCTCTTCCGATGACTCTCATATGTTGACCACGCCGCGCCGAGCGCACCGAGGCGGTGGACGACGGCGAGGCCCCAGACTGGAACGACCCGGAGATGGGGAAGACGCGGCAGTGGAGTCGCAGACGGAGAGGAGTGGGAAACTTGACTGGTTCGGGTGCAGGATGGGCCTACACTCGGCAGAGAATAATAGGAGGTGCGGAGTGGAGGGATGGCCTGGCCGTCAACGGGGTAGCGTTTCGCAGAGGAGCGCAAAACAACGCCACTGGATGCCGAAGGCTGGAGCAGGCGGTTTCGGCAGCGCTGGGAGAAGAAGACGAGAGATTGAAGAAGAATGCCGGCCGTTGGATGTAAATCCAACGCCTTCTTAGGCTTTGACCTACTGGCCCACATGTCAGCCAGTCCATTTGTTTTTTTAGTCCATTTGGTGGGCTGGGTGAAACAATGATGTAGCATCTATGCAGCCCGTTTAAATCCCATTTGTATTTTTCTTGAAATCCGCGGACTTGCTGGGCTAGGTGAAAATATCATGTTGGGCTAGACGGAGAAATGTTATAAAAACATAAACACATGATTGCACGTCAGTAAAATCTTTGCAAGCTTATGTACGCAATCACTAGGACTTAACTTGGCAAGTTATATATAAACAATTATTATTATTATTTTGTAAGAACTTTCAACTTATGAAATAAAATATCATTTTAATTTGATGAGTTAATAGTACGTGGGGTATTATTATTTTTTAGGCTAGACGTGGGACAGTTGAGTTGGTTCTAGGGGAAAGTACTGGGAGAAAACTCAGTTTACATCGAAAAAGAAAGTGGGAGAAAATTCAGAGACGTGCTGGGTCTACCTGAGGAGAGGAATATGTTGGGAGGAAGGAGATTCAAAGCACGGCAGGCGAGTGAACTAGTTTTTTTACGGACAAGTGAACTAGTTTACATACATAAGCAAATAGCCACTAAAAAAAGCAATCAGGTTAATGGGTTCTTAAAAGAAATATTTCGGACAAAACAGATAATTATGACACATAGGCTAATGCATGAAACACTCAGATGATAAAGGTGCTTATAAACAGATAAAGTACAACATCTAGACCTTCCTGGCACGCTTGATCATGATGCTGCGGCTGTCCGTGTACTCGTCGGTTACGGGAAGCAGACACGCCCTCATGTCCAAGATCTGCCTGTACATGTCGTAGCATGCGTATGCGTCCTTGGCCGCCTAGGTTATGTAGGCTAGATTCAGAGGTACCTCCCACATGTTCAGGTCGTCTTCTTTCATGTTGGCGTATCAGAGGTAGATGATGGTCTTAGCGAGGTCAACCACGGAGTCCTTCTCCTGCCCGTTGCTGATGATCTTGTATTGCTTCTGGATGTCGACAAGCTTGTTGCACCAGATGGCCGAATCATCGTGTTCTTCCTTCTCTCCACCGTAGCGAAGGTGCAGTTGGCGCTGCCGATGAAACGGGCGAATGCTCCAGAACCCGGTGTAGCCATAGGACTAAGGCGAGGCAGAGCTTCACCGAGCCCGTATTGTTGGTGTACATCACATTCAACTTGGTGCAGCCATATGACTGAACGGCGAACTAACTCCTTGCTGAAGTCCATATCCAGTAGGCTCTTCCCTTGGATCGCCATTGGAGTCTCTTCGAGTGAACGAGTGTGTAGGCGGCGGCAGCAGTTCGTTTTTCAGCTCTTGGGGAACTGGATTCAACAGTAAGCTGAGTGTGTACAAGCAACAACAGTTACTACCCCTCCCTCGTCCGCTGCACGCCCGACAGAAGATGCACCCTCGGCGCATTCAAACGCCTCCATTAAGAAACCTATTCCATCCACACGTCGGTTCACAAGCGGGTCTGTATTGGTACTGTAATAACAGGAGTTAGTGGTCACTTTACTTAAATTTAATTAGCTTTAATAGAAATTTATACTTAAAACAAGCAATGCATTGGCTCGTTCTATCAGTGCCACGGGATCAACATGCACAACAATTAGAATTATTATTCTCAGGACGCACACGATCAACACATTTGTCACACTTTCACAAAGATAATACTACCAAGTTTGAACTGTTTGTTATGGTTGTTGTCCTCTGCATCATCATGCCGTGTTTCCCAGCTTGCAAGATTCAAAACCAACAAATAAGATCCAAATAATAAGTACAACAAAGATGCCTACACATCTCATTGATTCCCAGCTTGCAAGATTCAGAACCAACAAATAAGATCCAAATAATAAGTACAACAAAGATGCCTACACATCTCATTGATTCCCAGCTTGCAAGATTCTAAACCAACAAATAAGATTCAAATAATAAGTACAACAATGATGCATACACATCTCATTGATTCCCAGCTTGCAAGATACAGAACCAATCCATTAGAGCCTTTTGATAAAGTGAATATCGGGATTAAATCCATCTTGGCTAGCCATGTCATACAATCGAAGAACTTGGTGAATGCTCTTGACCGTCACAACATCTGTAGTTGAGTATTCCTGTTTGCACAGCATGTTTGCACAACACAAACAAGGAGACAGGAGAGCATGATTTCACTTTAATAGCGGCCTCCTTGAACTCAACCTCCAGCTCCACTAGGACGAGGTCTGCCTGGAGTTCCATGATTCTATTCATGCGCCTTTTTCTGCGGTTCACCTGAAATGAAGCAAAGATTGCATCATTCAGCTAGCAAGAAGTACTTGCTCTTGTGAGCTGGCAGGTTCTTCTTTAGTAGTTGCACTAAAATTGAGGAACATTAAGGTTGGCTGTCCGGCTCATGTAAGGTGCAACTATAATTTTCTTATCCCTTTGTGCAGTTCCACTAAAATAAAGTGCCATTGTGGTGACAGGGACGGCTCCATCTTGCAAAGGCTAATAAAATGTTGCACGAGATTACCAGCAGAACTTGACAGAGATTTTGGAAACTCCAATCACCATTTTGTGCAGTTCCACCAAAATTGAGAGATGTTGCCCACGTGACATTTTAGTTGAACTGCACAAGACACTCATTCCAAAAAAAGTGTTTTGTGCAGTTCACCAAAAGGTCACAATAGCAACAAGGTGAAATGGATATCCCTATCTGCACAAAATGATAGAAAGTAAACAGTTGCTGGTCAATAAGAATATACGAAACATATACAAAATGAAAAGAAGAATCTTAATTATGTTCATGGCAATCACGGAAGGACAGTAGAAATTTTAAAACATCAGCAATGATTCATGTTACGAGAAGCATTACGATCAACAATGAGATTCCTCAGATATGGGATTACTTTAATGGTGGCATTGCTTGTTTACCAGACACAGTAAATCAACAGTAGCTAAAGAGTTGGTTTAAGGGCATGGGATCGTGGGGACACTAGGACACTCAGCAGCGTAAAGGAGCAACTTACTTATCATACTGGGGAAAACAGCAAGAGTGCCATTTGTAACACAGTTTAATTGCATCTCATCACTGGAGGCATTAGATTAACAATAACACTGGTTAGACATGTCCCTAAGGTAACAGTGTGATCGCTTCATTTTACATGTGCCCTTACATTAACAACAACAAAAGGTTGGTATAAGGACATGCGACAGTGGACGCATCAGCACAATGTACCTACAAGGAGGCATAAAGTGGTGATGCCGAGCTTGTTCACGCTATGTGAGGGCAGCAAACCTAATCCTGGAGACCTTGTACTATGTGAGGGCAGCAAATCTAATCCTGCAGACCTTTTACTATGTGAGGGCAGCAAATCTAATACTAGAGACCTTTTACTATGTGAGGGCAGCAAATCTAATCCTGGAGACCTTTTACTATGTGAGGGCAGCAAATCTAATCCTGAGACCTTTTACTATGTGAGGGCAGCAAATCTAATCCTGAGACCTTTTACTATGTGAGGGCAGCAAATCTAATCCTGGAGACCTTTTACTATGTGATGGCAGCAAATCTAATCCTGGACGTACTCTGTTGACTTGTCCACCAGCCGCCACTTTCTATCCTTTTTTCAACCAATAATAGATCTGTTCCTTATCCAGTTTGTACTGTGTTTTCCCATTATTTCCCTTTTCAACCAAGAGACCGGTTGGGTATCCGGTCTCTACTACTTTCACCATATTATTTCCTCTTTGAATCAAGTCCTAGATTCATGCTACAACTTTCCCCCTTTCTTCGTTCTTTGAACAAAGCCCTAGATTCGAATGCATGAAGTAGCTTTACCTCTAATAATACTAAAAATTTAGGTGGCTTTGGAAGAGCTGATGGGAGTAGAAAAAGATGCACATGCAGACACGTGGGGAGCTGGGGCAGCAGAGCAAGGCCGCTTTCAAAGAACTTATACCTGAGGGTCGCCGGGATGTCAGCGGTGGCAGGTCGGAACTGCAGACTATATGACAGAGAGGAAGAAGGGTCGGAGGACCTCCCGAGCCGGCGCTGTGTTGGAGAGAACGGCACGGGCAGAGGATCGGGCCCCTCCGGCAGCTGTGGGTTTCCTCCCTCGGCGGAGATGACCGCGTGAACGATGCACCTTTTAGTCCTCTACACACACCGGCCGAAGGGATCTGGCCGGATCTGTGACCAGCGGTAAGCAGAGAGAAAATGTCGCTACCGCTGTCTTGTTTATATCTGGAGAGGATGAGAGAATGAAGAGAGCAACCCTAGTAAAGAAAGCGCTCAGGCCCCTACGTCCATATATAGTGGATTGATTATCTTTTTTCTCTCCACAACAAGCGTTTCAATTTGTGTACGTGGCATTAAAGAAAAGAAACTCTCTATTTAAGGTGACTACTCTACGACTCCTACTTACTACTACAGTACTACCTCCGTCCTGGTTTATAGGTCCCTTTCATAGTTTGTGCCAAATTTTGACTAAAGATTTAACTAACAAAATGTTAATGCATGTCAAGAAAAATTATCTCATTGGATTCGTATTTGAACATAGCATTGAAAAATATAATGTTTGGTGACATGTGTGAACATTTTCTTAGTATAATCTATGGTCAAAATTTGGCACGAAATACAATGGGGACCAATAAACCCGGACATAGGTAGTATTGTTCACTTGTGCTCCGCGCCCCTCCATTCATTGAACAACCCCACGAGTGAATAAACATACAGTAAGTATTGTATTTATATAGAACGAACAAGCTCGAACTATTTTTGCGTAGTTAAAAGTTGAGGGCGGGGCTTTTCGCGGGCAGTACGCGCGGCAGTTTTCGGGTAGGCGGTTTGACAGAGAGGCGACGAGGGTGAGCGAGTGGGGCTGTGCGATTTGACGGCGCGTTACTGCTGGAAAGACTTGTGATATGACCACTCACTATAGTCATGAGTTACTGGCGCTCCGACCGGGGTGATGCTCCCCTTCCGTTCCGCGCTCTAATCTGGTGCATGACACGTCGACCCGGATGCTGGCTCTCCCACATGTCGGAGTAGTAAGAAGGAGCAAAGAATGATGTGGTATATACTAGTACTATACTTCTCCCTCCATTCCTAAATATAAGTCTTTGGAGAGATTTCACTATGGACCACATACGGAGAAAAATGAGTGAATCTACACATAAAATGCATCTATATACATCCGTATGTGGTCCATAGTGAAATATATACGAAGACTTATATTTAGGAACGGAGGGAGTATTACTCAGGTTGGAGCAGTGTGAACCACGACAGCCAAGTGAACCAGCCGTGCGAACCACGGTAGCCCAGTGAACCAGCAGTAGAAAACAATGTGGTGATATGGCCATAAAAACAATGTGCTACGGTCCACACTATAGCATGTACAGTAACACTCCTCTTTGTTTGGATCCTTGAGTTAGAGCTAGTTTGGGTTGAAATAGCCTCAAATTATCGAAACAAGAGGGGTTAGTTTGACCTAGTTTGCTCTAACCCAGCTAAAAAAACTAGCCCGGTGGAGAGGTTCTAATTGGGTTAGTTATCCTTGGGCCCACTAAAAGAGAACTAAAAAAGCTCACCTGCCCACACTAGATCGCTCCCCTAAAAAAATCTCACCTGCCCGCACCAGATCGCTCCCCCCTCTCGCACGACTCCTCTCTGTTCCCCATAGGGCCGCCCGCCCAAGCGCTACTCGCCCTCTCCTCCTCCCGCCGCCCTCTCCTTCCGGCCTCCACCGCCCTACTCCGGCCGCCCTACTCCGGCCGCCCTCTCCCTTTGACCTTCGAAGGTCGCCCCGCTCCACCTTCACCAGTCGTTTTTGTCCCACTGTCGTGTGCGGTGGCGACACATCTACCAGGGAGGTCGCGAGAGGGGTGAGTTTGTTCGTTCCTTCTCTGTCTCACGGCCATATCATTGATCTTGCTTGCTCTAGCGCTAATTCTGATTTGGAAAAGTAGATCCTGATCAAACTTTCTATAGATTTGTGGTGCACGCATGGAATTGTTTGATGCTGCTTGAGGAGGTAATAAATCTTTCTAGAGGCCCAAAGATTCAGGTCACCTTTCTAGGTATTTCAATTTCAGGCTTGCATTATTTGTAGAGGCCCAAAGATTCAGTTCACCTTTCTAGGTATTTCAATTCCAGGCTTGCATTGTTTCTGGAGGCCCAAAGATTCGGTTCACCTTTCTAGGTATTTTAGTTTCAGGCTTGCATTATTTCTAGAGGCCCAAAGATTCAGTTCACCTTTCTAGGTATTTCAGTTTCAGGCTTGCATTATTTCTAGAGGCCCAAAGATTCAGTTCACCTTTCTAGGTATTTTAATTTCAGGCTTGCATTATTTCTAGAGGCCCAAAGGTTCAGTTCACCTTTCTAGGTATTTCAGTTTCAAGCTTGCATTATTTCTAGAGGCCCAAAGATTCAGTTCTCCTTTTTAGGTATTTTAGTTACAGGCTTGCATTATTTCTAGAGGCCCAAAGATTAAGTTCCCAGTCGGCGGCAAGGGGCCCTACTACCCAGGCCGGTGTCGACCTCAACTCGCAAGGGCCAGCGTCGGAGGGCTTCCTGGGGCTTGGGCTCTACAGAGCCTTCCTCCAGAGCGACAATGGCGAGCTCCTCCCTCGGTGCGTGAGGGGCTCCGGGCTCCCTCCCTATCGTGAATGACTTCCGTGATGAGTTAGCTCATTCTTTGTTTCATGAAGTGTTTTTTTATTTTGTGAAGCTTGATTGACGACTTGTATGTTTAAGTGGGATATCTCATTTGTATGGACAAAGTAAAAATTATCATGTTTTGCATGCTTGATTTTTATAGATGGTTCGTTTATGTCAATTGTGAGCGGAGGAGGCCACGGAAGAGCCGACCACACCAAGAGGGTGCTTGGATCCAAGGGACTTATTTTAGTCTGACTAAAAATAGGGTCCAAAGTAGTCAAATGATTGAGATAGAGCATGTATTGTCAATCTAACCATGCCATCCATACACCTCTTTGGTTTAGAGTTAGTTTAGGGTTAGAATCTAACTCTAACCTCTAACTGAGTTAGAGTTCTCCTTGTCTCGGTTCATCGCCATCATACTTTCCCCATTCCTGTGTTTTCAGTATCCTGCGAATCAAAGAGGCCCTTTTTTTGCGGGAAAAATCAAAGAGGCCCTTAGACTGGTTTAGGTCCGGTCATTTTTTATAAACGTGTTATGTCCAAAATTTAATGAATGTGCTCCGGTTTCCACGAAAATAATCCGGTTTCATGTAGTATTTCATTCATTTATTTATTCTTCTGCAGGGGGTTTGCATGTAATTCGTGAGGTCTGAAATGTAAAGTACCCCAGCATATGCTCCGAGTCATGCATGCACTACGACCCAGATGCTCTATGTCCCACATGTCGGCGAATGGGAGCACGTGGAAGTAGCCTAGGAGTACATATAGGAGGATAAATGCGTGAAAAATATGTATTGTGAAGCGTAGCCGCGGTTCGAAAAGGAGACCTAAAGTGATGACAGCTATAGGCCGCACACACCCAACTAGTGGTAGTACTAGACATATGACTAATTTTTCCCTCAAAAAAAAAGAGGCACGAGTGCTCAATACTCCTATATTCTATAAACACGAGTCCCATCTGACAACAGCGTCCGTGCTACAGCTAGCTCTCCTCCCTCGTTTCTCTCTTCTAATTCTAAACTCGGCCGACGCCCGGTGGGCGGGGTGGGTTTGCTCAACTGCGGCCCCACCTCACAGTGAAAATGTTACGTCTAGAATAAAAATGCCATATACTCCCTCCGTTCATAAATATAAGCCTTTTTAGATACTAGTTCAAATGGAATACAACATACAGATGTATGTAGACATAGTTTAGAGTGTAGATTCACTCATTTTGCTCCGTATGTAGTAGTCACTTGATGGAATCTTTAGAAAGACTTATATTTGGGAACGGAGGGAGTACTATACTAATAAAACATTAAGGCCACGAGGCGATGCAGTGCTGGTTACAGGAGGCAAGAAGAAGAGATGCATCCATCGACGACGTCCACCTCCTCGACTCAGGACGCCGGCCCACCGAACGGCGCCTAAGTAGCAGTGGCTTTCGTGGCCAGGTCGACGTGCTTCTGAACAATGGCGTCCAAAGATTCCAGCCGCTGGAAGAAGGCCAACGTCTTTCTGTCCTCGCTTGCCTTGTAGTGGCCTATGTAGACGATTTCCTCGTAGATGTGGATGTGCAGGTCGATGGTTTGTTGCATGGCGAGGCGCTGCGCGGCGAGCGCGGCCTTGAGGTGCACATTCTTCGTCGCGACCTCCAGCACTGCAGGGCCACCAGGGCTTGAAAGAGTTCGTCACCATGTAGGCCGATGAGGGTGGAAGGCAATGAGGAGCCTGGGCGCGCGGGCTGGAGCAGTACGGCAAGGTCGTCCGCGTGCTTCTTGACGGCGGTGAACTTGCGGATGGAGTTGACCATCATGTCGTCCATGCGAGAGGCGAAGCCAGCGTCGGCGAGGGCTACGATGCCTGCGGTCGCCAGCACCGTCTAGAAACACTGCGTGGTGCGGGTCCGCAGGCCGGCGCCTTGGATGATTTGGCACAGCCGACTGCCGCTCGCGTCCATCGCCTCCATAGTTTCTTGTGGCTTCTGGTCACTTGGTCTTGGATTGGAGTGAGAAGTGTTGCGCAGAGACTTGGGAGTAGAAGAATTGGAGTGGTGGGGCATTCACATCGTGCTGGCTCCAGTCTGCTTCTCCAATTAATTCCCTCTGCATGTAATTGAGGATGCATCATTGACCGTTCAACGTCTCGGGAACCGCTACCCTCTTCCTCCTTGGCATTCAAGCACCTATGGACCCGTCGACGACGAGGTGCCTATGGTGACTTCGTAAATTGCAAGATTATAGTGTCGTGCGTGTGTGCGTTCATAGGGGTGAGTGTATGTACGTTTATATGAGCGCTTGCGTCTGTACTGTGTCAGGAAAACAACGTAAATGTGTGTCAAAAAGAGACTAGTCAGTATACTCAATATTGTGCACCTCGGAGAGGAAAACGATAGAACTAGTACGTATTTATTTATGGTGCAGATTCACTCATTTTGCTCGATATGTACTCCGTCTCGGTGTAGTCTACTCACTTGTTGAAATCTCTAGAAGGGAAAATACTCCTTTCTGGTTTACAGGGCTATACTAGCAAGTAGTTGTACGTACTAGTACAATATTGGGCTCACATAGAAATTTTGTCTCATGCAAGAGCCTGGCTATATGTGTGCTCCAATGTTCGCAACTGCAATGTTCGGTTTGCGCTTGGCTCTTCGCCTCTTCGAGAAGACGAACAATGATGTTACTACTACTGCTTCTACAGTGTCGAATCCACTGTTGCATGTCCGTCCACCGCGAGCGGGACGGATAGCTTGTTGTAGAAGTACTACTAAGCAAAAGCATGTCCTCGTTTGCGAGCAACAGCGCGCATGGGCGAGGGAGAAGGCGTGTAGTAAAATCAAGCTTCTCCTTGTTGTACGAGTTGACGCGACACATCATAGCACTGGCCCCACATGCTTGCCTCTAAACTTGGCTGAAAGACCCGCAGTGTACAATATATTTGCTGCAACCTCTAACATTTACCCACCACAAATTAAAATATATGTGACCGTATGCATCGTTCTGATGCAGAGGCCGGGGAGTCCCCCCTTTTCGAAAAAAACAAATTAAAATATATCTTCCTGTCTTGACCAGATGAGCATGCAAACTACAATCACCAGGGTGACAGGTAGGGCCAGAAGACTATTTTAATTTTAAAAAAACTTCAAGACGGCCACATAGCATGGAGCCGACCCCAACGATTTTAAGCTTACAGGCACGGTACACTCTATCTAGACTACTCTACACATGAAACTGCCACACGAGCGTCCGGGTTGCGCTTGGCTCTTCGCCTCTTCGGGAAGTCGAACAATGATGGTGTACTACTGCACTGGAGGAGTACTACAGACGCTTCTGGCCATCTGACACCGATTGAACTGTTGCATGTCCACCGCGTGCGGGAGGGAGAGCGTGTAGCGAAAGCTTCTCCTAGTCTTGCCAGCCACCACGCTCATGGGCGAGGGAGGGACGCTCCTGCCTTTGCGTGTATGACAGGTGGGCCCGACAGGTGTGTGGCCAACCTGTCATACAGCCAAAGGCAGGTGCAGTTAAGTCCGCGAGGGAGAGGATAATCAAACTTCTCGTTGATGTACGAGTTGAAGCGACACATCAAAGCACTGCACTCGATATATTTCAATAATTTGCGTTTACCGATGCATTAATTACAATGCATGCATGCATGCCGTGACTCTTCTTTTGATAGTACTTGCATGTGTTGATTTAATGCACCTTGAAGTAGTACTCCCTTCGTTCCTAAATTATAAGTCTTTGTAGGGATTCCATTATGAATTACATACGGATGTATATAGATGCATTTTAAGTGTGGATTCATTCATTTTGCTCTGTATGTAGTCCACCTAGTGAAATCTCTATAAAGACTTACTCCCTCCGTTCGGAATTAGGCTGATCATAGTGGGGAGTAACTTAGACTAGTAACATGCATACATTACTAGTCTATGTTACTACCTCTATAGTGCATAGTATCATAGATTAGTATCATAGATGGTCCCATTTATTGCCATTTATGACACATAGTAGCACCATATTTATTATGTTACAGTATCTACCGATGTTACTATAACCATCTCTCTCTTCTTTAATTGCCTGTCACATAAGCATGTTTGCGAGTCCCAAGTGCATGATACTACTTATGTTACTCCCACTATGGCCAGCCTTACTTGTCGTGAAAATGGATGTATCTACACGTATTTTAGTTCTAGATACATCCATTTCCGAGACAAGTAATTCCGAACGGAGGGAGTACATTTAGGAACGGAGGGAGTATAAAATATGTGACGTTAAAGCTTTGTAATACCCCGGCCCAAGTCGAGAGATGGTTGTGCACGAGGAGGGCAACATCATGCAGACCGAACAGGAACAGGACCCGACGATGAAGCGCTCTAAGGTCTCGATGGACCTCACCATGCTCCACTGCCCCTTGTGCCTCCACCCCTTGATGCCTCCAGTGTGTGAGGTTCGAATACACCTCGTCTGTTCGGTTGATTGAGCAAGGTGCAGGTTTCTTGATTGATGTGCTGTTGGATTGATTTCTGAAGTGCAAGGGAGGGCACCTGGCTTGCGCGGACTGCCGCGTCGAGAGCCCCGGGAACCAGCGGCAGTGCCAGAAGTGCGAGCGCAGCGGTGGCTTCGACATGTGGAACACGGCGGTGGAATTCGTCCTTTCGTCGGTGAGGGTGGAGTGCCCGCACGAAGGCTGTGGGCTCTACATCACTTACCACAAGCTCGCTGATTACCAGAGCGTGTGTCCGCTCGCGCCCTGCAAATGCCCCGTGCCCGTCTGCGGCTATGAAGGCCCGCCGCCGGCGCTCTACCACCACATCAGCACCGCGCATCCCATGCCCGTGCACAGGATCCAGTACGGCAAGGTGCTCCAGCTGCAAGTGCCACTGTCGGAGCCACGGCTCTTGCTGTTCGCGGAGGACGACTGCCGCACGTTTTTCTTGGTCGGCGGCGTGCTCGACATTGGTGCGCCTATCACCATGTCGGTCGTCTGCATCAGAGCGGGGGCATCCCCACTGCCGCACTAGTTGGCCAAGCTGTGGGCAAACGGCCCGTAGGGGGAGCCCAAAGGCACTACCGACGCTGTCAAGGTGGAAATGGAGGTGACAAGCAGCAAGGATCCCGGCGACGTCGACGTGCAGGAGCTGACCTTCTTGACAGTTCCGCCCAAGCTGCTGGCCGGGGCTAAGCTTGTGTCCCTCCACATTCAGATTGACAAGCTCACGTCCTAAATGTTTCGATAGTGCCTTCTGTTTATCTTAGTAATATGCTAATATAGGGATTACCTTGGTCTACTTTAGCTTAAGAAATGGTGGGTTTTGGTGGCAATGCAGCAATTACTTCGACATCAGATCAGTAATTTCCAATAGTCGAACGGATATTTTATGTCTGTTGGATATAAAGTTCCTTTGGGTAAGAAGTACTACTTGTCATCAAAATGGATAAAAGGAGATGTATGTAGACGTATTTTAGTTCTAGATACGTCCCTTTTTATCCATTTTGATGACAAGCACTCCCTCCGTTCCACAATACATGCCTTCCATTTGTCAAAATATAGATGTATCTAGACATGTTTTAATATATAGGTACATCCATGATAGAGCCAATCGGATGGTTGAGAACACTACAATTCGTAGCTATAGATGCGTGTGTGACTCCCAGATGCAGAGGTCGGGGGTCATCATCCTCCTTTTCGAGAAAAAACAGACGCGTGTGTGAGAGGACGAGTGCGTGCGTGCACCTCTTCTCTTCCTGTATAACGTACTACTAAACTCAGAGTACAAGTTTTTCTGGGTGGCACGATGGTGCGTGCAAGAAGTCCCGAGAGATAGGTTTAATGCTTCTGAAAAAAGGACTAGCCTAGAGCTTGGCACGCGGCTATTCCTGTCGAACGCCCCATTAACCGTAAGATATGTATACAACGGTGCCAGTTATTGCACGTACACAGCAGTACTCCCTCCTTTCCGGTTTATGGTGAGTGGTGGAATATTTTTTGTAGTTTGCAAAAGCACCTAATTAATGCTCTTGTTTTTCTTAAAAAAAATATGTTTATCAATGCATTAATTGCAATGCATGCATGCATAAAGTACATGCATTGGTCAATTTTCTCTTAATACTTGCATGCAATGATTTAATGCACCTTGGAATCTGAAGATGTGTTGGGGAACAACCAAATTGAGCCTTATAAAATGGAAAAACTAAAATTTTGAGATAAGCCCTATAAAACCGGAAAGGAGGGAGTAGAAAAGGAAGTACTCCATCCAGGAATAGTGCCGCACTTCGAAACTAGAACCGTGAATAAATTTTGAGCTTGCGTCTCGTCACATTCCAAATTACTCCACACTATATTGAATTGCAAACCTGTTCACACAGATCACAACCTAAACGGTTTCCCACTTAGGAGCATATTAGTACCACGCTATATTGAATTCCAAACCTGTTCACACCGATCACAACCTAAACGGTTTCCCACTTAGGAGCGTATTAGTACTCGGTTATAAATACTAGTATGCCAAGATGACTGCACATTCCTCCTCAACTCCTCATCCACAAAAACAAACAAGTCATTCAGCATCCTTCCCTTGCATCTGCCATGGCCAGCATGAGTTCTGGGTCGAGAGATTGCCACCAGGGAGAGGCGAGCATGGAAGCGGAAGCATGAGAGATGTCCCGCCTCGCTGCGAGAGCAGCCGACATGTCCCGCCGCGCTGCTGAAGTAGCACGGAGGTCCCGCCGCGCTGTCGAGGCAGCAGACTGGTCCGGCCGCGCCGCGGAAGCAGCAGAAATTTCTCGCCGGCAGGCGACGACTGTTACAGGCGCATGCATGCGATCGTCCATAGCCAGATGGATCAGATCTCCGGCTTGGCGAGGTTGCAGGACGACATGAAAGCCTCGTTTGAACAGGCTACCGGCGTCATCCGGCAACTAAGGGAGGGCAATGAGAGGCTCCGGGCCGAGCGCGACCTGCTGAGGGAGAATATCGTCCGAAGTGCAGACCAGCAGGAGGAGACCAGTGCCTTGTTGAAGAGGACCGGTGTCATCATCAAGAAACTTATGGATGAGAATGACATGCTCCGCAATGAGCGCCAAAGGCTGGTGGAGGAATCCATGGATGTTCTCAAGCAGTGTCTTGAGGACACGAAAGAGCTCATCGCCGCTTGCCATGGAGACTAGTTCCCGCGGCCTGCAGCAACGCATCAAGAAAGTAGAGATCAGCAAGCCAGATCCTTGTCTTCCTTCTTCTTTTGCCCTTGTGTATTTCGGGCGTAGCCACATGTGGATTTTTTAATTATCTTTCTAATTATGTAAGACAATTAATCGTCCTTATCTTTCTGTGGAAGATCAATGTTGCGAGGCTGGAATGAAGAAAACTCTTGCTGTGGCGACCTTGGCATTGCTGTTCTTCTAGTTGCTGCTGGGCTTCCTTCAGTTTCCTGGATTCTTTTGATGTAATAATCAATTTAGGATGTGGATTGTGCCGTCGGTTGTGAAATGTAGGGTTCTAGCGCGGATGTTTGGCCTTTGTTGGCCTCTTGGGATGTTGCGATTTCAATCTGGTAGCTTTTAGTCCTTCGTGTTAGGCTGGAGTTGTGCTGAACTTCTTGTGAATTGTGGTGGTTTTCAGTAATGAAAATCGGAAGGGGTAAGCCCTTCTTTGATAAAAAAATCGTCCTTATATATTCATCAGTCTTGCTATAAGTCACAGTAGATGCTATATAGGTCCGTCGGATCTTACATCAAGATCCGTGCTTTCAGATTTTCTTTTTTCTCTCTTAAATCTCAGTTGAGTGAGACATAGCAACGCCATTAAACAGAGGCTCGGGCGCCATTAATGGAGACCTTGGGAGAGAGGTGGACGGCAGATGGAGGTCAAAGGGCTCTCCTCCCGATAAGCACGTGCAGGGGTCTGATCGCACGCCTCTCGTACTCAAATAGCCACCCTGCACGGCGCCTCCTAGCTAATAAAAAATGGGGACGCGTGGCGGCACGTAAATGGTACTAGTAAGTAGAACGCCCACGGTTTCAATAATACTTGTGTTTCCGATTGTAACGTGACAGCACTTGTTCCAAAATGACTTTGTTGATTTTTAATGTGTGCGCCTTCACAAATCGGACTGCAAATTTACAACAGCATGTTGGTGCCATGTCATGGCACCAAGCCAAGTTTCATTATTTTCATGCGTGTTTTGGATTTACAGGAATTAAAAAACTAAGTTTCTCAATGTTTCTAACCCAGCCACGACGCCCAGAATTTTGAATTTCATTCCCATTTCTTGCATGGAACCTAGAAATTTACCCGAGGACACACATGTGATTTTTCAACCAACTTTAGTGCACTGGAACATGTGCTTGTATTTCAAATTTGAATTATGCACACAAAGGTGACACGTTCCCTCCAAGAACCACGAGCCTTCTTGAGAGAAGCTCCGATTTGCAAGAAGCTTATACCAAAATTTGTTCCTATTCAGCCAATTTTTTTTACCACGGCATGGTACTACCATGACATGACACCATGCCAAGTTTCAGGATTTTAAAACCAAGTTTCTCAATTTTCTCGACCGAGCCACGATGCCCAGATGTTTGAATCTTATTCTCATTTTTTGCATGGGACCTACTCCCTCCTTCCATCTATATAGGGCCTAATGTGTTTTTCAAGACAACCTTTGACTATTGACAAGATTAATTGCACATGAGATGTATACTATGAAAATTATATTATTTGAAGCTCCTTTGACATACAAATTTGAAGGTATGCTTTGTGTAAGTTGCATGTCATATATTATTGCTCTAACGTTTGGTCAAAGTTAGCCTCGAAAAATGCATTAGGACCTATATAGATGGAAGGAGGGAGTAGAAATTCACCCGAGGACACAAATGTGATTTTTCAACCAACTTTGGTGCACGGGAGCACGTGCTTGTAGTTCAAATTTGAATTATGCACATTAAATGACCAAAAACTCAATTAATGTGTAAATAAGGCCAAACGAAGCCGGAATAATTCCAAAATTTAACAGGGCACTCATGTAGTTCTATGTTGCCTAATAAACTCAAGGAGGACAACGTATATCGTTTCGCACTCAAAGGTGACACGTTCCCTCTCAGAACCACGAGCCTTCTTGAGAGAAGCTTCGGTTTGCAAGAAGCTTGTACCAAAATCTGTTCCTATTCGGCCATTTTTTTTACCACAACATGGTAGTACCATGACATGACATCCATGTCAAGTTTCATGATTTTCAGACGTGTTTTGGATTTACAAGAATTTTAAAACCAAGTTTCTCAATGTTCTCGGCCGAGCCACGATGCCCAAATGTTTTAATTTTATTCTCATTTCTTGCATGGGACCTAGAAATTCACCCGAGGACACAAATGTGATTTTTCAACCAACTTTGGTGCACGAGAGCATGTGCTTGTAGTTCAAATTTGACTTATGCACATTAAATGACCAGAAACTCAATTAATGTATAAAAAACGACAAACGAACCCAGAATAATTCCAAAATTTAACATGGCACTAATGTAGTTCTATGTTGCCTTTGTTAACAAACTCAAGGGCGGGAGGGGGGGCAGCATATATCGTTTCACACTCAAAGGTGGCACGTTCCCTCTTAGAACCACGAGCTTCCAAATCGGCCCAATTTTTACCACAACATGTTAGTGCCATGACATGACACCATACCAAGTTTCATGATTTCCAGCCGAGTTTTGGATTTACATGAATTTAAAATCTAAGTTTCTCGATGTTCTCGGCAGAGTCATGACGCCCAGATGTTTGAATTTTATTCTCATTTCTTCCATGGGACCTAGAAATTCAACCAAGGACACACATGTGATTTTTTCAACCCACGTTGGTGCACCGGAGCATGTGCATGCAATTCATATTTAGATTATGCACATTAAAAGTCCACAAACTGAATTAATGTATAAAAAGGCCAAATGAACCCAAAATAATTCCAAAATTTAACAGGGCACTCATATAGTTCTATGTTGCCTCTATAAATAAAATCAGGGGGGAGGCAGCGTATATCGTTTCGCACACAAAGGTGACATGTTCCCTCTCGGAACCACGAGGCTTGTTGAGAGTATCTCCGGTTTTGCAAGAGGCTTATACCAAAACTTGTCCCAATTCAGCCAAATATTATACGTATGAAAACAGGGTTTAGATTATCTTGAACATCTCGCTACCTAGACCAATAATGTACTATGATTTGAATTTAACATAAAATGGATACAGATATTTGAATTGGAGAGCGTATGGTACACGTAGTTCATAGTGAAATATGATTACTGCTATATGCATGTCTTTTTATTATCAAGATAATATTTAAATTATTGTATAACTTGACAACAATCATATTCAAATAAGGAAAATTGATTCAAATTTAGTCCATATGGTAGACGACAATATATATGTTCACATGGTGGAGTAAAATGTTCATATATGATGGAAGATCAAAATGTACGACTACATCAATTATAAACCGCAAGGTCACCTAATGATATATTCGAATTCAACATAACATGGATTCAAAAATTGAAATTCGGGACCATGGCATCTGTAATCATATAAAAAGGGACATTACTCTTTGTTTGGTGGGAATTGATTTGTTTTTTGTTGTTGTTGAGGGAAGTGCGAATCGATTTGGTACTGTGCAGGGTAATCTTGTTCTCCCGATTTTTTTTACATTCTTCTTGTAGTTTTTTCAATGGCATCTATAGCAATATAGTAAAAGGGGACATGACTCTCTTGTGTCTTGTATGAATTGTTTTTTTACATGTTAAGTTTGTTCTACCGAACAAGGAATCTGCACCTTGTTATCCCAAAATTTTCAAGCTTGAGTATCTTTTGTCTCACCTGCTTTGAAACTCCCGCTTCTTCAACCCGCGCCGCACCTTGTTATCCTGAAATTTGGATGCACGCAAGAACTCCCTCCTCATCCGAAATCACTCCCGCAGCCCAGACACGCGAAATCCCCCTTCTAACCCTCAATCGAAAATGAAGCTCCACATCGCGGTGTCAAAATTAGTGGGGGTATGCTGGTAACTTACCCTACTTTTCGGACAAGTGCGTCCCTATGCTTGGATCCCCCCTCCCCCTTCGCCCCCCATTCATACACCGAGGCCGCCAAAACCCGCAAAACCGCGCGCTCCTCCGTCGGCCTCCCGACTGCCACCCAGCCGGAGACTCTTCCCCGACTACGTCGTCCACCGCAGCAGCTCGCTGTCCCTCATCCACTGAACCGAATGAGGATCCGTTGTCGATCTCGTCGTCCCACCGGATCAGCCGCCCCGTCCTCCACCTCCAAGGAGCTGCCCCGATGTTCGCCTCGTCTATCGCGCCACCTCAATCCCCACAGCACCGTCTTGACCTGCCCCACCGGAACCGCAGCACCCTCACCAATTCCTCCGATGAAGCCGAGGCCAACTCGGCGCCACCAAGGAGGTTCTGCACTCACCGCTGCATTTTATCTTTTAGTCGATCTCACGGGGCTGCCGGTGCTCGATACCGAGCAGACATGGTGTCTCCATCGACGGCACCATTGCTGGCCACATCATCCACAGCGTCTCTCCCCCATGTCGTTGCTTCCTCGGCGGCGACTTACACAACGGCACTAGCTGCAGCTGCTCCGGCTCTCACTCGCATTACGGCTCTGTTCTTGCTGTCGGTCGCGCTGCTGCACTGCTCCTGCTTTCGTTCGTGCTGCTGCTCTGCTCTTGCTCTCGCTTGCGCTGCTGCTGCTGCTGCACGACCTCCGGCAGCTACAGGAGTTGCTGCTTTAGCACTCGCTCGTGGTGCTACTGGACGACTTGCTCTCTGCTAGTGTGTTCCCTGCTCGAGCGTCTGCTGATTTAGATCACTGCTTCTCTGCTACTAGTGCTCAAACACCTAAACATCTATTGCAATGCTCTGTTACTAGTTCAATCAATTTCGATAGTAAAATTCAGTTTCGACTGTGAAGTTCATTTTCTTCAGTTAGGTTCAGAGTGAACAGTACTTACAGCATCTATCGGAGCAGCCATGGCACGGCTGATGCATTTTACATCTAGCACTTTTTGGTGATGTATTTTACATCATCTATTGCAGATGATATTAGGGTCCCACTTCAGATTAACGTTGTCTGTCTTGTCATGCTTCAGCCTCGTCGCCGTACACCTTAGCGGAGCTGCTCCAACGACGGAACCGTCCATCACAGCGGAGCAGTACCCTCGGCGCCATTTCCAGAGGCCTCGGATCTTCTTCCCCACCTCCGAGAGTCACACCAGCATCATCACCATCCTCCACATCCAACCCAATGATGCTGAGGTCCACAACACTATGCCAAAGAGGTTGTACACTCGTCACATCACTTTGTTTCTCCATTCCTCTGTTCTTCCAATTCATGTGAGCCAAACACCCAGGTTGACTGAAATCCTATGTTTCCAAATGCTCTATTTTGCACGTGCATTCCTGTCCTATTCCTGTGTTTTTCCTGTCCCTGCGTTAATAGAATCCTCCAATTCTAAGGAGCCCTTACAGATTTACTTCATTTTTAGATTGGCGTCAAAGAAAACTCTGTGTGTTATGTCCTGCTCCTGCCGTGCCGTCATCCACCCCACCTGAGGTGCACCATCGATAGAAGCGTTCACTGTAGCAGAGATCCCCCTGCAGACTTTCTTTGCCCGCCTCAGATCATCTTCCCCGTTGCCGGCAGCCACGCCAACTGCATTACCATCATCGACTGAGCAGATGAACATGAGGACTACACAGTTCCAGAAGAGAGGTCGCAGTCTTTCGTGTTTGCTTACGTTATACATCATTTATTATTACCTGCTACTTTATCGTTCAATCTTGAGTTTTGAATTGCCCACGGGTCCCATATCGAGCCAGCAACGAATAGTATATGTCTACTATCTGGTTCATCTGGGGTCTTCTATGTGGTTCGTGTTGGGTGGGCAACAAACAATAGATGGACCATTGTCTATCTTTTTAAACTGAAGCTATAATCTACCTGCAATCATCAGTTTTGGATCCATCCACTCGTTTGCTACCATCAGTCTTGATTTTTGCATGCACCCCTTAGGCCTTACAAAATCTAACTATTTTTTTTATTATGCATGTCAGATATTGTACACAATCGTACTGAACATGTAGAGAAAAAGAGAAGACCGTTGCATGCGAATATAATGTCATGCAGACGCTGCTCCATGGTGGGCAAAGTGCCCCCCCCTCTCCTGCATTTCCAGATTGTATTCCAGAGGAAGATAACTATTCAGATAGATATTCAGAAGGAGCCGACCATGCCTATTTACCACCCGAGGTGTTTGCTCTAACCTGGCATGCTGATGTTGGTCATATCAGGCATATGGCGCCTTGCATTGCTTACATTATACATCTTATATGTCATCAGCTTAGTTTAGATTTGCTTTGTGTGAATGACACCTGTTTGGTTTCTATATCATACTCGCACCATTCCTAAATATTTGTCTTTTTAGAGATTTCAACAAGTGACTACATACGGAACAAAATGAGTGAATCTACACTCTAAAATATGTCTATATACATTCGTATGTGGTAGTCCATTTGAAATCTCTAAAAAGACAAATATTTAGGAACGGAGGGAGTAGGAATTATGCAATGCCATCTTCTTTAGCCAGGCATCATATACGTGAATCATGCAATGCCATCCTGTTTATCCAGCCATCGTATATGTGAATTGTATCGTGCCATATTTTTTTCCATAATGTATCCATTTGTCAACAATGTTTATACATTCATCTAATCTTCCTGTGCATCAGCCATTTGAGTCGGTCATGGGAAAATCTGCAGTGAAAACAAGGTCTTCTGAGTAGTCAGTGCTACCTGTCGATGCAGATTTCTTGCTGGTTACAGATAGCTCCTCAGAGGAGGATTCATAGAGAGATGACCAGTCGTACCCCCCCTCGAGGTGCATGCTCGAACTTGGCTGGGTTATATTGCTCATATCATGCATATGGTGGCTTGCATTGCCATGCCATCTACTTAGATTAGACATGCTTTGTGTGAATGCCTCATGTTTGATTTCTATATCAGATATGTGAATTATGCAATGCCATGTTTTTCAGCCAGTTATCATATATGTGAATTATGCACCGCCATGGAGCCAAGCATCATATATGTGAATTATCTCATGCCATCTTTTTTTCATTACGTATTCCATTTGTCGACAATCTGTGTATATTGAACTACTCTTCATTTGTATCAGCCATTTGAGCCGGTTATGGAAAAATCTGGAGTGAAAACAAGGTCTTCAGAGCAGGCAATGGTACCTGTTGAAGCATATATCTCGATGGTTACAGGGAGCTCCTCAGAGGAGGATTCAGAGACAGATGACCAGTCCTATATCCCATCTGAGGTGTATGCTCTAAGTTATAATGTTTATATTTCTCATATGATGCATATGGTGGCTTGCATTGCTTAGTTTAGACATCATATGCACAATATTGAATTCTGTCTGCTTAGTTTAGAGATCATACATGCGAGTGCCAGTTGCTTAGTATATGAATCAAGTATGTCAATTATATCATGCCATCCTGTATACTTAGACAACATGTATGTGAATTATTTCATCCCAACCTATTTTAGAAAGACATCATATAGTTTTGTCATGTCATCCTATTTAGGTACTCAACATATGTTCAATTATGCCATTATATCTTGTTAAGTTATCCATCATATATCTGAAACTGTGTCATGCTGTCCTGTTTAGTTAGGCATCATATATGTGAAATTGTGTCATGCTGTCCTGTTTGGTTAGACAACATATATGTGAATTACCACATCTGTCTATCATACAATGTCTACGTTCAATTTCTTTTCTTGTTTATCAGCCATTTGCAATGGAGGGGGTGATGGCAGTAACTAAGGGAGCAAAAACCCGTTCTTCACAAAAGACAGTGCTACCCGTCGATGCAGATAGATCCATGGTTGTACTGGCCCACAAACTAGCCCCACCACACATAATCGAGACTCTTCCAGATTGCACACTTACACCGTTGGGCAGAGAACCAGCTACAACCCATCTAACCACAACCCCAGCGGATAGTAACCCACTTATAGTTGACAAAGCACCATGTCCACCATAGAGTACCCCCACACGAGCAGTTTGTAAAGCTACTGCAGTGCCCAAAGCATGAAGACCACCACAACTAACCCAAACTCCACGTTTAAAGCAGAAGACCAACTGTTCTCAAGTCAGATTCCATAGCTATGGTCCATACTCCTTTGTTGTTGCATCACTGTATTTACTCATACCAACTACTTTTGAATTTGAAGGATCCAATTGAAACTCCAATGGCGCAATAGGTATGTTTTAAACCTATTTCTTTAACTGGATTGCTGTTCTAACTTCTTGCTCTATGTTGATTTCAGTTTAAGTTGTATAAACAGTTATGTTCTCGTGTGATGCACATTACAATGCTGTCAATGTTGTGTAGTTTCTCACACTTATATTTTGTCTATGCTGATGTGTCTTAAAAATATATGAGTTGAACTGTGTCTCTATCTTGATTAGGGAACATAAACTAGAATGATATGGACAATACAGTGACCATAGAACATAGATATATGTTTGTTTCATGATGTTATCCTATCCACCTTACTACTGAACCGGTTTACCAAAATGAGTTTGGTATACTACAAGCTAAACATGTGATGTGTTTGCTTGTTTCTCTTGTAGTATGCAAACAGAATATTGGAGAAGAGCACCCCACTATGCAATGGTAGAGAAAGTAATGCAGATAAGGTTCAAGATAGTGAGACAACCATGCTGGTCTCCAATAAAGGTGATAAAAACAATCTTGTAGACAGTGAGAAAACACCACAGTCCTGCATTGATGTAGTGTTCGAGTTACTGGCCAGTACCGCTGGCACAAGCTCTTCGAACTCGCTGCCTTAATCACTTCGGCTTCTTCAGTCTCAGCTACAAGCTGAAAGGCATCAGTCAGCTGTGTGCGGCAAGAAGCCGAAGGACTGAGGAAGTCCCTGCAGAATTCAGATGCGTACTTTCTTGTGCAACAGCAAGCGCTGGAGGATTTAAGCACCAAACAAGAGAAAGTTAATAAGCTTGCTAAGCATCTTGCCAGCATTATGGGTACCCAGGATATTGTTTCTTGAACTCTTCTGAAGTGGTTTCAGTTCTGGACTTGTTTTGCTGCGGCGTTTATATGATGTTGTGTTCCCTATATTTGCACTGGTGGTGAACTTTGATGCCCAGTGGATGTAATATGTGTAATAGCCATGATAGCCTAGCATAAGTTGTTTGCTTATTTATTTCCTTGTTGTCTTGTTTATTTGTTTGCTTGTAGTTAGTGCAGTTCTTTTTCCGCGGTTTGCTAGTGGCTGCAATAACCTATTTTTTAAAACTAGGCCACAATAACCATGGGCTAATATTTACTGTAGTGACACTTGGCCTCCTACGGGCCATAGAAATAGTGGGCCTTCTACGGGTCGTGGAAACAGTAGGCCTTCTATGGGCCGTAGAAACATTGGGCCTTCTACGGGCCGTAGAAACAATGGGCCTTCTACGGGTCGTATCATCAATCGGCCTTATACGGGCCGTATGATCGATTGGCCAAACATGGGCCAATAACAGGCCGCATTATGGCCGTAAACGGGCTAGAGTTGGAATCGTCCGTTCATAGGCCGACCATAATGGGCCATCGTTAATAGGCCGTATTTGATGACACTATGAAAACGACCCAATGTATTAACGGACCACAAACGGGCCGACTGTAACCATGGGTTGAATTTGGCCCACAAGCAGAAAATGACAGTAACGGGCCGTAAGTAAACGAATGCTCGAAATGAGCCCAAGAATAAATGGGCTCTGAGAAGGCCAAAAGATAACATGGGCTGGAAACGGCCCAATTGAATAACGGGCCCTTAATGGGTATAAAGTGATACACTGTTCATTACGGGCCAGTTTCACCACGGGCCGTTAATGGGTGTAAAGTGATACACTGTTCATTGCGGGCCAGTTTCACCACGGGCCGTTAATAGGCCAAGAGTTACATAGGGCCACATATGGGCCGAAAGACGTCATGGGCCATACATGGGCCAGAAGTGAAAACAGGCTGGAATCATATTGGATGGCCCAGATGACCCTACTGGGCCTAATTCGGATAGGGCGTAACGGGCCTTGGATTAGCGGTCAGTAAATGGGCTATATGTGAACAAGCCGTTAACAGGCTTTCCATGAGCCAGCCCGCCACCTTTTGACCAAGTCAAACGGGTCGGCCTTTTCATAGGAATGGGCCTCTGTTGGGCCGTGCCACGTGTCGACGTATCATAGGCGCCTTCTGTCCAATGAGTGGATGACATCTGTCCCAACAATGAGCCGACACGTGTTTCCTCCAGCCAATGATGATTTTACACGTGGAAAATCCCCATTGGTCGGGGCTGTTAACGGGTTATCGGATCCAAAACCCGACCCGATAGCTTAACGATGTTCCGTTATGGTCGATGCCACGTGTCGGTCACCCTTGACGAAAGCACTTCTGTGACGCGCGATTTATCGTCATGGAAGTGGACACTTCCGTGATGATAATTTTGGTAATGTCATGGAACACTTCTACGACAGCGCAGGTATGACTATCTTGATTCTGTCATAAATTTGTCATGGATGTACATGCATGATAAAAAACGCGACCTACTGTGACAAACACGTATCATCACGGAAGTGTATTTTTTTTGTAGTGTAAGCACTTCTCCCATTGCAGGAAAGATCAATCTAGTAGGCCAAACCAAACTGATAATTCGAAGAGACTTGCAAAGATAACTTAATCACACATAAAAGAAACCAGAGGAGATTCAAATATTTCTCATAGATAAACTTGATCATAAACCCACAATTCATCGGCTCTCGACAAACACCCCGCAAAAAGAGTTACACCGATTAGATCTCCAAGAAGATCGAGGAGAACATGGTATTGAGATTCAAAGAGAGGGAAGAAGCCATCTAGCTAATAATTGTGGACACGAAGGTCTATGGTAAACTACTCACAACTCATCGGAGAGGCCTTGGAGTTGATGCAGAGGCCCTCCATGATCGATTCCCCCTCCGGCGGAGCGCCGATGAAGGCTCCAAGATGGGATTTCGCGGATACAGAAGGTTACGGTGGTGGAAATAGTTTTTCATGGTCGCTTCTGATGTTTTTGGGGTACATGGGTATATATAGGAGGAAGAAGTAGGTCGGTGGATGCTCGAGGGGCCCACGAGGGTGGGGGGCGCGCCCAGCCCTAGGGGTGCGCCGGGCACCCTCATGGCCACCTCCCTTGTTTCTTGACTTCCACTCCAAGTCCTCTGGATCACGTTTGTTCCAAAAAGATCGCTCCCGAAGGTTTCATTCTGTTTGGACTCCGTTTGATATTCCTTTTCTTCGAAACACTGAAAGAGGCAAAAAAAACAGCAATTCGGGCTGGGCCTCCGGTTAGTAGGTTAGTCCCAAAAATGATATAAATGTGTAAAGTAAAGCCCATAAACATCCAAAATGGGTAATATAATAGCATGGAACAATCAAAAATTATAGATACATTGGAGACGTATCATCGGGGCGTAGAGGGGTCGAGGTGGGGGCGGGCGCTTTAGTGGAGGAGGCGGAGAGGCGGGCGTCGGCGAGGGGTGGACGGAGGCGCC